>NW_026972166.1:0-38234 GCF_036711695.1 Zophobas morio | reverse complement strand
TCCTATTCTGAGTCGATTCTGCATGCTTTAAGTGTGTTTGGTGGCTCAGAACCATCAAAAAACGTTGAAATATAGTTCAAATTCAATAAAAATCGACAAAAATACAGTTTCTAGCTAAAATTTGATGGTTTCGTTGCACTTTCCGAGCCCGTAGGGTATCTGAGTGGCTTAAAAGTACAAGAAAACACTTCAAAAGTGACGTTTCTGAAGAATTTTAACAGTTTTCTTGTATCTACGAACGCCAGAATGCATAAAATTGACCTAAACGTCTCCTTTTCCTATTCTGAGTCGATTCTGCATGCTTTAAGTGTGTTTGGTGGCTCAGAACCATCAAAAAACGTTGAAATATAGTTCAAATTCAATAAAAATCGACAAAAATACAGTTTCTAGCTAAAATTTGATGGTTTCGTTGCACTTTCCGAGCCCGTAGGGTATCTGAGTGGCTTAAAAGTACAAGAAAACACTTCAAAAGTGACGTTTCTGAAGAATTTTAACAGTTTTCTTGTATCTACGAACGCCAGAATGCATAAAATTGACCTAAACGTCTCCTTTTCCTATTCTGAGTCGATTCTGCATGCTTTAAGTGTGTTTGGTGGCTCAGAACCATCAAAAAACGTTGAAATATAGTTCAAATTCAATAAAAATCGACAAAAATACAGTTTCTAGCTAAAATTTGATGGTTTCGTTGCACTTTCCGAGCCCGTAGGGTATCTGAGTGGCTTAAAAGTACAAGAAAACACTTCAAAAGTGACGTTTCTGAAGAATTTTAACAGTTTTCTTGTATCTACGAACGCCAGAATGCATAAAATTGACCTAAACGTCTCCTTTTCCTATTCTGAGTCGATTCTGCATGCTTTAAGTGTGTTTGGTGGCTCAGAACCATCAAAAAACGTTGAAATATAGTTCAAATTCAATAAAAATCGACAAAAATACAGTTTCTAGCTAAAATTTGATGGTTTCGTTGCACTTTCCGAGCCCGTAGGGTATCTGAGTGGCTTAAAAGTACAAGAAAACACTTCAAAAGTGACGTTTCTGAAGAATTTTAACAGTTTTCTTGTATCTACGAACGCCAGAATGCATAAAATTGACCTAAACGTCTCCTTTTCCTATTCTGAGTCGATTCTGCATGCTTTAAGTGTGTTTGGTGGCTCAGAACCATCAAAAAACGTTGAAATATAGTTCAAATTCAATAAAAATCGACAAAAATACAGTTTCTAGCTAAAATTTGATGGTTTCGTTGCACTTTCCGAGCCCGTAGGGTATCTGAGTGGCTTAAAAGTACAAGAAAACACTTCAAAAGTGACGTTTCTGAAGAATTTTAACAGTTTTCTTGTATCTACGAACGCCAGAATGCATAAAATTGACCTAAACGTCTCCTTTTCCTATTCTGAGTCGATTCTGCATGCTTTAAGTGTGTTTGGTGGCTCAGAACCATCAAAAAACGTTGAAATATAGTTCAAATTCAATAAAAATCGACAAAAATACAGTTTCTAGCTAAAATTTGATGGTTTCGTTGCACTTTCCGAGCCCGTAGGGTATCTGAGTGGCTTAAAAGTACAAGAAAACACTTCAAAAGTGACGTTTCTGAAGAATTTTAACAGTTTTCTTGTATCTACGAACGCCAGAATGCATAAAATTGACCTAAACGTCTCCTTTTCCTATTCTGAGTCGATTCTGCATGCTTTAAGTGTGTTTGGTGGCTCAGAACCATCAAAAAACGTTGAAATATAGTTCAAATTCAATAAAAATCGACAAAAATACAGTTTCTAGCTACAATTTGATGGTTTCGTTGCACTTTCCGAGCCCGTAGGGTATCTGAGTGGCTTAAAAGTACAAGAAAACACTTCAAAAGTGACGTTTCTGAAGAATTTTAACAGTTTTCTTGTATCTACGAACGCCAGAATGCATAAAATTGACCTAAACGTCTCCTTTTCCTATTCTGAGTCGATTCTGCATGCTTTAAGTGTGTTTGGTGGCTCAGAACCATCAAAAAACGTTGAAATATAGTTCAAATTCAATAAAAATCGACAAAAATACAGTTTCTAGCTAAAATTTGATGGTTTCGTTGCACTTTCCGAGCCCGTAGGGTATCTGAGTGGCTTAAAAGTACAAGAAAACACTTCAAAAGTGACGTTTCTGAAGAATTTTAACAGTTTTCTTGTATCTACGAACGCCAGAATGCATAAAATTGACCTAAACGTCTCCTTTTCCTATTCTGAGTCGATTCTGCATGCTTTAAGTGTGTTTGGTGGCTCAGAACCATCAAAAAACGTTGAAATATAGTTCAAATTCAATAAAAATCGACAAAAATACAGTTTCTAGCTAAAATTTGACGGTTTCGTTGCACTTTCCGAGCCCGTAGGGTATCTGAGTGGCTTAAAAGTACAAGAAAACACTTCAAAAGTGACGTTTCTGAAGAATTTTAACAGTTTTCTTGTATCTACGAACGCCAGAATGCATAAAATTGACCTAAACGTCTCCTTTTCCTATTCTGAGTCGATTCTGCATGCTTTAAGTGTGTTTGGTGGCTCAGAACCATCAAAAAACGTTGAAATATAGTTCAAATTCAATAAAAATCGACAAAAATACAGTTTCTTGCTAAAATTTGATGGTTTCGTTGCACTTTCCGAGCCCGTAGGGTATCTGAGTGGCTTAAAAGTACAAGAAAACACTTCAAAAGTGACGTTTCTGAAGAATTTTAACAGTTTTCTTGTATCTACGAACGCCAGAATGCATAAAATTGACCTAAACGTCTCCTTTTCCTATTCTGAGTCGATTCTGCATGCTTTAAGTGTGTTTGGTGGCTCAGAACCATCAAAAAACGTTGAAATATAGTTCAAATTCAATAAAAATCGACAAAAATTCAGTTTCTAGCTAAAATTTGATGGTTTCGTTGCACTTTCCGAGCCCGTAGGGTATCTGAGTGGCTTAAAAGTACAAGAAAACACTTCAAAAGTGACGTTTCTGAAGAATTTTAACAGTTTTCTTGTATCTACGAACGCCAGAATGCATAAAATCGACCTAAACGTCTCCTTTTCCTATTCTGAGTCGATTCTGCATGCTTTAAGTGTGTTTGGTGGCTCAGAACCATCAAAAAACGTTGAAATATAGTTCAAATTTAATAAAAATCGACAAAAATACAGTTTCTAGCTAAAATTTGATGGTTTCGTTGCACTTTCCGAGCCCGTAGGGTATCTGAGTGGCTTAAAAGTACAAGAAAACACTTCAAAAGTGACGTTTCTGAAGAATTTTAACAGTTTTCTTGTATCTACGAACGCCAGAATGCATAAAATTGACCTAAACGTCTCCTTTTCCTATTCTGAGTCGATTCTGCATGCTTTAAGTGTGTTTGGTGGCTCAGAACCATCAAAAAACGTTGAAATATAGTTCAAATTCAATAAAAATCGACAAAAATACAGTTTCTAGCTAAAATTTGATGGTTTCGTTGCACTTTCCGAGCCCGTAGGGTATCTGAGTGGCTTAAAAGTACAAGAAAACACTTCAAAAGTGACGTTTCTGAAGAATTTTAACAGTTTTCTTGTATCTACGAACGCCAGAATGCATAAAATTGACCTAAACGTCTCCTTTTCCTATTCTGAGTCGATTCTGCATGCTTTAAGTGTGTTTGGTGGCTCAGAACCATCAAAAAACTTTGAAATATAGTTCAAATTCAATAAAAATCGACAAAAATACAGTTTCTAGCTAAAATTTGATGGTTTCGTTGCACTTTCCGAGCCCGTAGGGTATCTGAGTGGCTTAAAAGTACAAGAAAACACTTCAAAAGTGACGTTTCTGAAGAATTTTAACAGTTTTCTTGTATCTACGAACCCCAGAATGCATAAAATTGACCTAAACGTCTCCTTTTCCTATTCTGAGTCGATTCTGCATGCTTTAAGTGTGTTTGGTGCCTCAGAACCATCAAAAAACGTTGAAATATAGTTCAAATTCAATAAAAATCGACAAAAATACAGTTTCTAGCTAAAATTTGATGGTTTCGTTGCACTTTCCGAGCCCGTAGGGTATCTGAGTGGCTTAAAAGTATAAGAAAACACTTCAAAAGTGACGTTTCTGAAGAATTTTAACAGTTTTCTTGTATCTACGAACGCCAGAATGCATAAAATTGACCTAAACGTCTCCTTTTCCTATTCTGAGTCGATTCTGCATGCTTTAAGTGTGTTTGGTGGCTCAGAACCATCAAAAAACGTTGAAATATAGTTCAAATTCAATAAAAATCGACAAAAATACAGTTTCTAGCTAAAATTTGACGGTTTCGTTGCACTTTCCGAGCCCGTAGGGTATCTGAGTGGCTTAAAAGTACAAGAAAACACTTCAAAAGTGACGTTTCTGAAGAATTTTAACAGTTTTCTTGTATCTACGAACGCCAGAATGCATAAAATTGACCTAAACGTCTCCTTTTCCTATTCTGAGTCGATTCTGCATGCTTTAAGTGTGTTTGGTGGCTCAGAACCATCAAAAAACGTTGAAATATAGTTCAAATTCAATAAAAATCGACAAAAATACAGTTTCTAGCTAAAATTTGATGGTTTCGTTGCACTTTCCGAGCCCGTAGGGTATCTGAGTGGCTTAAAAGTACAAGAAAACACTTCAAAAGTGACGTTTCTGAAGAATTTTAACAGTTTTCTTGTATCTACGAACGCCAGAATGCATAAAATTGACCTAAACGTCTCCTTTTCCTATTCTGAGTCGATTCTGCATGCTTTAAGTGTGTTTGGTGGCTCAGAACCATCAAAAAACGTTGAAATATAGTTCAAATTCAATAAAAATCGACAAAAATTCAGTTTCTAGCTAAAATTTGATGGTTTCGTTGCACTTTCCGAGCCCGTAGGGTATCTGAGTGGCTTAAAAGTACAAGAAAACACTTCAAAAGTGACGTTTCTGAAGAATTTTAACAGTTTTCTTGTATCTACGAACGCCAGAATGCATAAAATCGACCTAAACGTCTCCTTTTCCTATTCTGAGTCGATTCTGCATGCTTTAAGTGTGTTTGGTGGCTCAGAACCATCAAAAAACGTTGAAATATAGTTCAAATTTAATAAAAATCGACAAAAATACAGTTTCTAGCTAAAATTTGATGGTTTCGTTGCACTTTCCGAGCCCGTAGGGTATCTGAGTGGCTTAAAAGTACAAGAAAACACTTCAAAAGTGACGTTTCTGAAGAATTTTAACAGTTTTCTTGTATCTACGAACGCCAGAATGCATAAAATTGACCTAAACGTCTCCTTTTCCTATTCTGAGTCGATTCTGCATGCTTTAAGTGTGTTTCGTGGCTCAGATCCATCAAAAAACGTTGAAATATAGTTCAAATTCAATAAAAATCGACAAAAATACAGTTTCTAGCTAAAATTTGATGGTTTCGTTGCACTTTCCGAGCCCGTAGGGTATCTGAGTGGCTTAAAAGTACAAGAAAACACTTCAAAAGTGACGTTTCTGAAGAATTTTAACAGTTTTCTTGTATCTACGAACGCCAGAATGCATAAAATTGACCTAAACGTCTCCTTTTCCTATTCTGAGTCGATTCTGCATGCTTTAAGTGTGTTTGGTGGCTCAGAACCATCAAAAAACTTTGAAATATAGTTCAAATTCAATAAAAATCGACAAAAATACAGTTTCTAGCTAAAATTTGATGGTTTCGTTGCACTTTCCGAGCCCGTAGGGTATCTGAGTGGCTTAAAAGTACAAGAAAACACTTCAAAAGTGACGTTTCTGAAGAATTTTAACAGTTTTCTTGTATCTACGAACGCCAGAATGCATAAAATTGACCTAAACGTCTCCTTTTCCTATTCTGAGTCGATTCTGCATGCTTTAAGTGTGTTTGGTGGCTCAGAACCATCAAAAAACGTTGAAATATAGTTCAAATTCAATAAAAATCGACAAAAATACAGTTTCTAGCTAAAGTTTGACGGTTTCGTTGCACTTTCCGAGCCCGTCGGGTATCTGAGTGGCTTAAAAGTACAAGAAAACACTTCCAAAGTGACGTTTCTGAAGAATTTTAACAGTTTTCTTGTATCTACGAACGCCAGAATGCATAAAATTGACCTAAACGTCTCCTTTTCCTATTCTTAGTCGATTCTGCATGCTTTAAGTGTGTTTGGTGGCTCAGAACCATCAAAAAACGTTGAAATATAGTTCAAATTCAATAAAAATCGACAAAAATACAGTTTCTAGCTAAAATTTGATGGTTTCGTTGCACTTTCCGAGCCCGTAGGGTATCTGAGTGGCTTAAAAGTACAAGAAAACACTTCAAAAGTGACGTTTCTGAAGAATTTTAACAGTTTTCTTGTATCTACGAACGCCAGAATGCATAAAATTGACCTAAACGTCTCCTTTTCCTATTCTGAGTCGATTCTGCATGCTTTAAGTGTGTTTGGTGGCTCAGAACCATCAAAAAACGTTGAAATATAGTTCAAATTCAATAAAAATCGACAAAAATTCAGTTTCTAGCTAAAATTTGATGGTTTCGTTGCACTTTCCGAGCCCGTAGGGTATCTGAGTGGCTTAAAAGTACAAGAAAACACTTCAAAAGTGACGTTTCTGAAGAATTTTAACAGTTTTCTTGTATCTACGAACGCCAGAATGCATAAAATCGACCTAAACGTCTCCTTTTCCTATTCTGAGTCGATTCTGCATGCTTTAAGTGTGTTTGGTGGCTCAGAACCATCAAAAAACGTTGAAATATGGTTCAAATTCAATAAAAATCGACAAAAATACAGTTTCTAACTAAAATTTGATGGTTTCGTTGCACTTTCCGAGCCCGTAGGGTATCTGAGTGGCTTAAAAGTACAAGAAAACACTTCAAAAGTGACGTTTCTGAAGAATTTTAACAGTTTTCTTGTATCTACGAACGCCAGAATGCATAAAATTGACCTAAACGTCTCCTTTTCCTATTCTGAGTCGATTCTGCATGCTCTAGGTGTGTTTGGTGGCTCAGAACCATCAAAAAACGTTGAAATATAGTTCAAATTCAATAAAAATCGACAAAAATACAGTTTCTAGCTAAAATTTGATGGTTTCGTTGCACTTTCCGAGCCCGTAGGGTATCTGAGTGGCTTAAAAGTACAAGAAAACACTTCAAAAGTGACGTTTCTGAAGAATTTTAACAGTTTTCTTGTATCTACGAACGCCAGAATGCATAAAATTGACCTAAACGTCTCCTTTTCCTATTCTGAGTCGATTCTGCATGCTTTAAGTGTGTTTGGTGGCTCAGAACCATCAAAAAACGTTGAAATTAGTTCAAATTCAATAAAAATCGACAAAAATACAGTCTCTAGCTAAAATTTTATGGTTTCGTTGCACTTTCCGAGCCCGTAGGGTATCTGAGTGGCTTAAAAGTACAAGAAAACACTTCAAAAGTGACGTTTCTGAAGAATTTTAACAGTTTTCTTGTATCTACGAACGCCAGAATGCATAAAATTGACCTAAACGTCTCCTTTTCCTATTCTGAGTCGATTCTGCATGCTTTAAGTGTGTTTGGTGGCTCAGAACCATCAAAAAACGTTGAAATATAGTTCAAATTCAATAAAAATCGACAAAAATACAGTTTCTAGCTAAAATTTGATGGTTTCGTTGCACTTTCCGAGCCCGTAGGGTATCTGAGTGGCTTAAAAGTACAAGAAAACACTTCAAAAGTGACGTTTCTGAAGAATTTTAACAGTTTTCTTGTATCTACGAACGCCAGAATGCATAAAATTGACCTAAACTTCTCCTTTTCCTATTCTGAGTCGATTCTGCATGCTTTAAGTGTGTTTGGTGGCTCAGAACCATCAAAAAACGTTGAAATATAGTTCAAATTCAATAAAAATCGACAAAAATACAGTTTCTAGCTAAAATTTGATGGTTTCTTTGCACTTTCCGAGCCCGTAGGGTATCTGAGTGGCTTAAAAGTACAAGAAAACACTTCAAAAGTGACGTTTCTGAAGAATTTTAACAGTTTTCTTGTATCTACGAACGCCAGAATGCATAAAATTGACCTAAACGTCTCCTTTTCCTATTCTGAGTCGATTCTGCATGCTTTAAGTGTGTTTGGTGGCTCAGAACCATCAAAAAACGTTGAAATATAGTTCAAATTCAATAAAAATCGACAAAAATACAGTTTCTAGCTAAAATTTGATGGTTTCGTTGCACTTTCCGAGCCCGTAGGGTATCTGAGTGGCTTAAAAGTACAAGAAAACACTTCAAAAGTGACGTTTCTGAAGAATTTTAACAGTTTTCTTGTATCTACGAACGCCAGAATGCATAAAATTGACCTAAACGTCTCCTTTTCCTATTCTGAGTCGATTCTGCATGCTTTAAGTGTGTTTGGTGCCTCAGAACCATCAAAAAACGTTGAAATATAGTTCAAATTCAATAAAAATCGACAAAAATACAGTTTCTAGCTAAAATTTGATGGTTTCGTTGCACTTTCCGAGCCCGTAGGGTATCTGAGTGGCTTAAAAGTACAAGAAAACACGTCAAAAGTGACGTTTCTGAAGAATTTTAACAGTTTTCTTGTATCTACGAACGCCAGAATGCATAAAATTGACCTAAACGTCTCCTTTTCCTATTCTGAGTCGATTCTGCATGCTTTAAGTGTGTTTGGTGGCTCAGAACCATCAAAAAACGTTGAAATTAGTTCAAATTCAATAAAAATCGACAAAAATACAGTCTCTAGCTAAAATTTTATGGTTTCGTTGCACTTTCCGAGCCCGTAGGGTGTCTGAGTGGCTTAAAAGTACAAGAAAACACTTCAAAAGTGACGTTTCTGAAGAATTTTAACAGTTTTCTTGTATCTACGAACGCCAGAATGCATAAAATTGACCTAAACGTCTCCTTTTCCTATTCTGAGTCGATTCTGCATGCTTTAAGTGTGTTTGGTGGCTCAGAACCATCAAAAAACGTTGAAATATAGTTCAAATTCAATAAAAATCGACAAAAATACAGTTTCTAGCTAAAATTTGATGGTTTCGTTGCACTTTCCGAGCCCGTAGGGTATCTGAGTGGCTTAAAAGTACAAGAAAACACTTCAAAAGTGACGTTTCTGAAGAATTTTAACAGTTTTCTTGTATCTACGAACGCCAGAATGCATAAAATTGACCTAAACGTCTCCTTTTCCTATTCTGAGTCGATTCTGCATGCTTTAAGTGTGTTTGGTGGCTCAGAACCATCAAAAAACGTTGAAATATAGTTCAAATTCAATAAAAATCGACAAAAATACAGTTTCTAGCTAAAATTTGATGGTTTTTTTGCACTTTCCGAGCCCGTAGGGTATCTGAGTGGCTTAAAAGTACAAGAAAACACTTCAAAAGTGACGTTTCTGAAGAATTTTAACAGTTTTCTTGTATCTACGAACGCCAGAATGCATAAAATTGACCTAAACGTCTCCTTTTCCTATTCTGAGTCGATTCTGCATGCTTTAAGTGTGTTTGGTGGCTCAGAACCATCAAAAAACGTTGAAATATAGTTCAAATTCAATAAAAATCGACAAAAATACAGTTTCTAGCTAAAATTTGATGGTTTCGTTGCACTTTCCGAGCCCGTTGGGTATCTGAGTGGCTTAAAAGTACAAGAAAACACTTCAAAAGTGACGTTTCTGAAGAATTTTAACAGTTTTCTTGTATCTACGAACGCCAGAATGCATAAAATTGACCTAAACGTCTCCTTTTCCTATTCTGAGTCGATTCTGCATGCTTTAAGTGTGTTTGGTGCCTCAGAACCATCAAAAAACGTTGAAATATAGTTCAAATTCAATAAAAATCGACAAAAATACAGTTTCGAGCTAAAATTTGATGGTTTCGTTGCACTTTCCGAGCCCGTAGGGTATCTGAGTGGCTTAAAAGTACAAGAAAACACTTCAAAAGTGACGTTTCTGAAGAATTTTAACAGTTTTCTTGTATCTACGAACGCCAGAATGCATAAAATTGACCTAAACGTCTCCTTTTCCTATTCTGAGTCGATTCTGCATGCTTTAAGTGTGTTTGGTGGCTCAGAACCATCAAAAAACTTTGAAATATAGTTCAAATTCAATAAAAATCGACAAAAATACAGTTTCTAGCTAAAATTTGACGGTTTCGTTGCACTTTCCGAGCCCGTAGGGTATCTGAGTGGCTTAAAAGTACAAGAAAACACTTCAAAAGTGACGTTTCTGAAGAATTTTAACAGTTTTCTTGTATCTACGAACGCCAGAATGCATAAAATTGACCTAAACGTCTCCTTTTCCTATTCTGAGTCGATTCTGCATGCTTTAAGTGTGTTTGGTGGCTCAGAACCATCAAAAAACGTTGAAATATAGTTCAAATTCAATAAAAATCGACAAAAATACAGTTTCTAGCTAAAATTTGATGGTTTCGTTGCACTTTCCGAGCCCGTAGGGTATCTGAGTGGCTTAAAAGTACAAGAAAACACTTCAAAAGTGACGTTTCTGAAGAATTTTAACAGTTTTCTTGTATCTACGAACGCCAGAATGCATAAAATTGACCTAAACGTCTCCTTTTCCTATTCTGAGTCGATTCTGCATGCTTTAAGTGTGTTTGGTGGCTCAGAACCATCAAAAAACGTTGAAATATAGTTCAAATTCAATAAAAATCGACAAAAATTCAGTTTCTAGCTAAAATTTGATGGTTTCGTTGCACTTTCCGAGCCCGTAGGGTATCTGAGTGGCTTAAAAGTACAAGAAAACACTTCAAAAGTGACGTTTCTGAAGAATTTTAACAGTTTTCTTGTATCTACGAACGCCAGAATGCATAAAATCGACCTAAACGTCTCCTTTTCCTATTCTGAGTCGATTCTGCATGCTTTAAGTGTGTTTGGTGGCTCAGAACCATCAAAAAACGTTGAAATATTGTTCAAATTCAATAAAAATCGACAAAAATACAGTTTCTAGCTAAAATTTGATGGTTTCGTTGCACTTTCCGAGCCCGTATGGGTATCTGAGTGGCTTAAAAGTACAAGAAAACACTTCAAAAGTGACGTTTCTGAAGAATTTTAACAGTTTTCTTGTATCTACGAACGCCAGAATGCATAAAATCGACCTAAACGTCTCCTTTTCCTATTCTGAGTCGATTCTGCATGCTTTAAGTGTGTTTGGTGGCTCAGAACCATCAAAAAACGTTGAAATATAGTTCAAATTCAATAAAAATCGACAAAAATACAGTTTCTAGCTAAAATTTGATGGTTTCGTTGCACTTTCCGAGCCCGAAGGGTATCTGAGTGGCTTAAAAGTACAAGAAAACACTTCAAAAGTGACGTTTCTGAAGAATTTTAACAGTTTTCTTGTATCTACGAACGCCAGAATGCATAAAATTGAACTAAACGTCTCCTTTTCCTATTCTGAGTCGATTCTGCATGCTTTAAGTGTGTTTGGTGGCTCAGAACCATCAAAAAACGTTGAAATATAGTTCAAATTCAATAAAAATCGACAAAAATACAGTTTCTAGTTAAAATTTGATGGTTTCGTTGCACTTTCCGAGCCCGTAGGGTATCTGAGTGGCTTAAAAGTACAAGAAAACACTTCAGAAGTGACGTTTCTGAAGAATTTTAACAGTTTTCTTGTATCTACGAACGCCAGAATGCATAAAATTGACCTAAACGTCTCCTTTTCCTATTCTGAGTCGATTCTGCATGCTTTAAGAGTGTTTGGTGGCTCAGAACCATCAAAAAACGTTGAAATATAGTTCAAATTCAATAAAAATCGACAAAAATACAGTTTCTAGTTAAAATTTGATGGTTTCGTTGCAATTTCCGAGCCCGTAGGGTATCTGAGTGGCTTAAAAGTACAAGAAAACACTTCAAAAGTGACGTTTCTGAAGAATTTTAACGGTTTTCTTGTATCTACGAACGCCAGAATGCATAAAATTGACCTAAACGTCTCCTTTTCCTATTCTGAGTCGATTCTGCATGCTTTAAGTGTGTTTGGTGGCTCAGAACCATCAAAAAACGTTGAAATATAGTTCAAATTCAATAAAAATCGACAAAAATACAGTTTCTAGCTAAAATTTGATGGTTTCGTTGCACTTTCCGAGCCCGTAGGGTATCTGAGTGGCTTAAAAGTACAAGAAAACACTTCAAAAGTGACGTTTCTGAAGAATTTTAACAGTTTTCTTGTATCTACGAACGCCAGAATGCACAAAATTGACCTAAACGTCTCCTTTTCCTATTCTGAGTCGATTCTGCATGCTTTAAGAGTGTTTGGTGGCTCAGAACCATCAAAAAACGTTGAAATATAGTTCAAATTCAATAAAAATCGACAAAAATACAGTTTCTAGTTAAAATTTGATGGTTTCGTTGCACTTTCCGAGCCCGTAGGGTATCTGAGTGGCTTAAAAGTACAAGAAAACACTTCAAAAGTGACGTTTCTGAAGAATTTTAACAGTTTTCTTGTATCTACGAACGCCAGAATGCATAAAATTGACCTAAACGTCTCCTTTTCCTATTCTGAGTCGATTCTGCATGCTTTAAGTGTGTTTGGTGGCTCAGAACCATCAAAAAACGTTGAAATATAGTTCATATTCAATAAAAATCGACAAAAATACAGTTTCTAGCTAAAATTTGATGGTTTCGTTGCACTTTCCGAGCCCGTAGGGTATCTGAGTGGCTTAAAAGTACAAGAAAACACTTCAAAAGTGACGTTTCTGAAGAATTTTAACAGTGTTCTTGTATCTACGAACGCCAGAATGCATAAAATTGACCTAAACGTCTCCTTTTCCTATTCTGAGTCGATTCTGCATGCTTTAAGTGTGTTTGGTGGCTCAGAACCATCAAAAAACGTTGAAATATAGTTCAAATTCAATAAAAATCGACAAAAATACAGTTTCTAGTTAAAATTTGATGGTTTCGTTGCACTTTCCGAGCCCGTAGGGTATCTGAGTGGCTTAAAAGTGTTGGTGGCCGCTGAATGCACGTTAGCGCCACCTAGTAGGCTAAGATAAAAACTCATGTCCTTTTATTGTACCATCGCCAAATTGTACAAGATATTTTCCCGTTGATTAAAACTAAATAAGCACAAACGTGTGGTGTCACTTCCTTCCAAAATAAATATCAGGTTATGGGCCCAGACCCAGAAGTACGTGAAGTGGATATTTAGTTTCCGAGCGCGTTAAAAGAAACAGTTTTTTACATCGAATCCGGACGCCTCGTGTCGTGTGAAAAATGGCGTCAAGTTCGTTACCGCAAATAGAGCGCTTATCGGGCCGCGACAATTATAACACATGGAAATTCGCGATGAGAACTTATCTGGAGCACGAAGAACTCTGGGAATGTTTGGAACCAGCCGCAGGTGCTACAGTAGATGGCAAAAAGGATACGAAAGCGAAGGCCAAGATAATTCTTTCAATTGATCCCCTAAATTACCCACATGTGGAGTCAGCAAAAACGGCAAGGGAAGCATGGAACAATCTGAAACAGGCGTTTGAAGACACAGGACTAACCCGAAAAGTAGGTCTGCTACGAAATCTGATCTGCACGCGACTAGAAAACTGCGATTCCGTTGATGAATACGTTCATAAAATCATCTCTACATCGCACCAGTTACGAAACATTAATTTCAACATTAGTGATGAGTGGGTTGGAACGTTGCTACTAGCGGGCTTACCAGACAGCTATCGTCCGATGATTATGGGCATTGAAAGCTCAGGTGTCAACATTTCAGGAGACTCGATTAAGGTAAAACTGCTGCAGGAAGTAAAAGACCCAGATCATGCGAACACTGAGGGTTCAGCGCTTTTGGCCAAGAAACAGTTTCACAAGAATAGAAAACAAGGTCCACGATGCTTCGAATGCAACAAATATGGGCATCTTGCAAAGAATTGCTACAAACGTCGAGCGAGAAGCGAATCAGTCAGTGCTGGTAATAACGCAAACACTCAAGGAAGAGATACAGCAAGAAAGGCTTTATTGACAACCATATTATCGACAGGAAAAGTTGATCCGAAAGAATGGTACATTGACTCTGGCGCTTCAGTGCATATAACAAATAGCAAGGCAAATATGATTGATGAAACTAGCGCAAACAAATGTGAGGAAGTCATAACCGCTGACAATACCCGTCTCTCTGTTGCAGGCAGTGGAAATGTTGAATTAAAAGTACAAGCAGCAGGTGAAGAAGATTTTGTCACAATCCGTGATGCCATGTATGTACCTAGTATCGCAACAAATTTACTGTCCGTCAGTAAAATGACCGAGAAGGGCCACACAGTCATGTTTCACAGAAACGAATGCCATGTTTATGATAGAAATGGTGATACAATTGCCACAGCTCAGCTGGTCAATGGTATGTACAAGCTAGATAGGCCACGCACACTCGAAAATGTCAATATGATTTCAACAAACAAATTGACTTTGTGGCATCAACGTTTTGGACATCCGTGCAATGATGTTTTGAAGCAAATTGGTGAGCTCACGGAAGATCTCTGTTTTACCGAGAGCGACCATTTTAAATGTGTAAGTTGCGTGAAAGGCAAGCAAAAAAGATTTCCGTTTAAAACCGACAGTCTTAGCGAGCGCCACACGCGGAAACGGTTAGAACTTATACATTCCGACTTATGCGGACCAATGGAACAGAAATCTATTGGCGGATCAAGGTATCTACTAACGTTCATAGATGACGCTACGAGAAAAACATTTGTTTATTTCCTGAAAACGAAAGACGAGGTCACGAGATATTTTCGTGATTTTAAAAATCTGATTGAAAATCAGACCGGCGATACAATTAAGATTATACGTACCGACAATGGCGGAGAATATGTGAATGATGAACTTCTGCGTGAACTGAAAAGAAGCGGAATACGACATCAGACAACTGTTCCGTATTCACCCCAACAAAACGGCGTTGCTGAACGAATGAACAGAACACTCATGGAGAAAACCAGATGTTTGTTAGCCGAGGCGAATCTAGACAAAGAATTCTGGGCGGAAGCAGTCAACACTGCAGCATACTTGACAAATCGACTACCCACGAAAGCACTCAGAAATACAACACCAGAAACCGCATTCACAGGTAAGAAACCTAACCTATCTCAACTAAAAGTCTTCGGTTGTAGAACGCTGGTGCACGTACCGAAAGAAAAACGAAGAAAACTGGATCACAAATCCACCGATTGCATCTTTGTTGGCTATTGCGAAGATACGAAAGGTTACCGCATTTATAACCCAACGACGAGAAAGATCACAATAAGCCGCGACGTCATTTTCGTGGAAAATGAATTCCTGAAACCCAAAGAAGAGGAATTTCAGCGCAAACTTTTCACTCCTCCCACAGCTCAATTTCTAGATGAACTAGACCAAGAAGATCATGAAGACTCTCTAACAAGTGGTGAAGAGCCGCCACAGATTGAAGAAGTTGAAACCCTCCGTAGATCAGAAAGAGTTCCGATACCAAACAAACAGTTCGAAGACTACTACACATATTCAATAGAAACTGCAAGTGGAGACCCCACATCTACCGAAGAAGCTCTACAAAGCCACGATTGCGAAAAATGGAGAGAAGCGATGATTAGTGAATACAATTCATTGGTGAAAAATGAAACCTGGGAGATCGTTGACCCTCCTGTCAACCACAAAGTATTAACAACGAAGTGGGTTTTTAAAAGAAAAATAGACGCAACGAATAAATCAGTCAAGCACAAAGCACGTTTGGTGGTGAAAGGTTGTGCACAAGTCCCTGGAATTGACTATGAGGAAACTTACTCCCCTGTGGTGAAGCACTCATCGGTAAGATTCTTGCTAGCAATCGCAGCGAAAGAAAACTTGGATATCGAGCACTTAGATGTGACGAGTGCATATCTCCATGGCGAGCTTACAGAAGACATTTATGTGCAAATACCACCTGAATTTTCAGAGAGAGAAAATAAAGTATGGAAGTTGAAAAAGGCAATGTATGGTTTAAAACAAAGTGGTCGTTCCTGGAATAAAAGGTTAAATGAAATACTACAAAAAGCGGGTTTAGAAAGATCTCAAGCTGACCAGTGTGTTTACTACAAGAGAAACAAAAAAGAAATTGTTTACATAGCAGTGTATGTTGATGATATCCTGCTCTGCACAAACAGTGACAGCTTGAAGCGAGAAATTAAGAAAGTACTCCACGATAACCTCGAAGTAAGAGACTTGGGAAAAGCACAGACATGTTTTGGACTGAACATCACTCGTGATCGAAACAAGGGCGTGTTGTGGATCGATCAAACAAAATACATCGAAGAAATTCTAATAAAGTTCAGAATGAATGATTGCAACCCCACGTCGACTCCTATGAATCCGAATGAAAAGTTAACGACTGACATGGAACCACAGTCTCATGAGGAACAACAAGAAATGTCGAAGGTTCCATACCAAGAAGCAGTTGGAAGTCTTGTCTATTTGACTCAAATATCAAGACCTGACATCGCTCATGCAGTGAGTACAGTCAGCAAGTTTAACAAAAATCCAGGCAAGTCGCATTGGACAGCAGTCAAGAGAATTTTCAGATATTTGCAGATGAGCAAAAATTACAAGCTGCAATTTGGGAAAGAAGAGAATGACCAAATCGTAGGCTATTGCGATGCCGACTGGGCGAATGAAGTGTCAGACAGAAAATCAATCACAGGCTATAGTTTTCATCTGTTTGGAGGAACGATCTCGTGGTCAAGTAAGAAGCAGGTAACTGTAGCATTATCAACGACAGAAGCTGAATTCATGGCGCTCACGACAGCGTGCCAGGAAGCCCTATGGTTGAAGAGATTTTCAGAAGAAGTTTATCCCCAATGTGTCAAAAGCAGCATCACAATATACTGTGACAATCGAAGTGCAATTTGTCTGGCGAATAATTCCAATAATAGTCAAAGAACGAAGCACATTGACGTTCGTCACCATTTTATCAACCAGCACATCAATGATAAGACAATTGTGGTGAAACACGTACCGACCGATGAAATGGTAGCCGATGTCCTGACTAAATCGTTGTTTACACCAAAACATACCTTTTGTACTCAGACAATGGGATTAAGTTAAACAAACTGCCTTATGTAAATTTTAATGTATTTATAATCATTGTAATTATTTTGTATGTCATAGAAGTGCATTCAAGGGGGTGTGTTGGTGGCCGCTGAATGCACGTTAGCGCCACCTAGTAGGCTAAGATAAAAACTCATGTCCTTTTATTGTACCATCGCCAAATTGTACAAGATATTTTCCCGTTGATTAAAACTAAATAAGCACAAACGTGTGGTGTCACTTCCTTCCAAAATAAATATCAAAAAGTACAAGAAAACACTTCAAAAGTGACGTTTCTGAGGAATTTTAACAGTTTTCTTGTATCTACGAACGCCAGAATGCATAAAATTGACCTAAACGTCTCGTTTTCCTATTCTGAGTCGATTCTGCATGCTTTAAGTGTGTTTGGTGGCTCAGAACCATCAAAAAACGTTGAAATATAGTTCAAATTCAATAAAAATCGACAAAAATACAGTTTCTAGTTAAAATTTGATGGTTTCGTTGCACTTTCCGAGCCCGTAGGGTATCTGAGTGGCTTAAAAGTACAAGAAAACACTTCAAAAGTGACGTTTCTGAAGAATTTTAACAGTTTTCTTGTATCTACGAACGCCAGAATGCATAAAATTGACCTAAACGTCTCCTCTTCCTATTCTGAGTCGATTCTGCATGCTTTAAGTGTTTGATGGCTCAGAACCATCAAAAAACGTTGAAATATAGTTCAAATTCAATAAAAATCGACAAAAATACAGTTTCTAGCTAAAATTTGATGGTTTCGTTGCACTTTCCGAGCCCGTTGGGTATCTGAGTGGCTTAAAAGTACAAGAAAACACTTTAAAAGTGACGTTTCTGAAGAATTTTAACAGTTTTCTTGTATCTACGAACGCCAGAATGCATAAAATTGACCTAAACGTCTCCTTGTCCTATTCTGAGTCGATTCTGCATGCTTTAAGTGTGTTTGGTGGCTCAGAACCATCAAAAAACGTTGAAATGTAGTTCAAATTCAATAAAAATCGACAAAAATACAGTTTCTAGTTAAAATTTGATGGTTTCGTTGCACTTTCCGAGCCCGTAGGGTATCTGAGTGGCTTAAAAGGACAAGAAAACACTTCAAAAGTGACGTTTCTGAAGAATTTTAACAGTTTTCTTGTATCTACGAACGCCAGAATGCATAAAATTGACCTAAACGTCTCCTTTTCCTATTCTGAGTCGATTCTGCATGCTTTAAGTGTGTTTGGTGGCTCAGAACCATCAAAAAACGTTGAAATATAGTTCAAATTCAATAAAAATCGACAAAAATACAGTTTCTAGTTAAAATTTGATGGTTTCGTTGCACTTTCCGAGCCCGTAGGGTATCTGAGTGGCTTAAAAGTACAAGAAAACACTTCAAAAGTGACGTTTCTAAAGTATTTTAACAGTTTTCTTGTATCTACGAACGCCAGAATGCATAAAATTGACCTAAACGTCTCCTTTTCCTATTCTGAGTCGATTCTGCATGCTTTAAGTGTGTTTGGTGGCTCAGAACCATCAAAAAACGTTGAAATATAGTTCAAATTCAATAAAAATCGACAAAAATACAGTTTCTAGCTAAAATTTGATGGTCTCGTTGCACTTTCCGAGCCCGTAGGGTATCTGAGTGGCTTAAAAGTACAAGAAAACACTTCAAAAGTGACGTTTCTGAAGAATTTTAACAGTTTTCTTGTATCTACGAACGCCAGAATGCATAAAATTGACCTAAACGTCTCCTTTTCCTATTCTGAGTCGATTCTGCATGCTTTAAGTGTGTTTGGTGGCTCAGAACCATCAAAAAACGTTGAAATATAGTTCAAATTCAATAAAAATCGACAAAAATACAGTTTCTAGTTAAAATTTGATGGTTTCGTTGCACTTTCCGAGCCCGTAGGGTATCTGAGTGGCTTAAAAGTACAAGAAAACACTTCAAAAGTGACGTTTCTGAAGAATTTTAACAGTTTTCTTGTATCTACGAACGCCAGAATGCATAAAATTGACCTAAACGTCTCCTTTTCCTATTCTGAGTCGATTCTGCATGCTTTAAGTGTGTTTGGTGGCTCAGAACCATCAAAAAACGTTGAAATATAGTTCAAATTCAATAAAAATCGACAAAAATACAGTTTCTAGCTAAAATGTGATGGTTTCGTTGCACTTTCCGAGCCCGTAGGGTATCTGAGTGGCTTAAAAGTACAAGAAAACACTTCAAAAGTGACGTTTCTGAAGAAATTTAACAGTTTTCTTGTATCTACGAACGCCAGAATGCATAAAATTGACCTAAACGTCTCCTTTTCCTATTCTGAGTCGATTCTGCATGCTTTAAGTGTGTTTGGTGGCTCAGAACCATCAAAAAACGTTGAAATATAGTTCAAATTCAATAAAAATCGACAAAAATACAGTTTCTAGTTAAAATTTGATGGTTTCGTTGCACTTTCCGAGCCCGTAGGGTATCTGAGTGGCTTAAAAGTACAAGAAAACACTTCAAAAGTGACGTTTCTGAAGAATTTTAACAGTTTTCTTGTATCTACGAACGCCAGAATGCATAAAATTGACCTAAACGTATCCTTTTCCTATTCTGAGTCGATTCTGCATGCTTTAAGTGTGTTTGGTGGCTCAGAACCATCAAAAAACGTTGAAATATAGTTCAAATTCAATAAAAATCGACAAAAATACAGTTTCTAGTTAAAATTTCATGGTTTCGTTGCACTTTCCGAGCCCGTAGGGTATCTGAGTGGCTTAAAAGTACAAGAAAACACTTCAAAAGTGACGTTTCTGAAGAATTTTAACAGTTTTCTTGTATCTACGAACGCCAGAATGCATAAAATTGACCTAAACGTCTCCTTTTCCTATTCTGAGTCGATTCTGCATGCTTTAAGTGTGTTTGGTGGCTCAGAACCATCAAAAAACGTTGAAATATAGTTCAAATTCAATAAAAATCGACAAAAATACAGTTTCTAGCTAAAATTTGATGGTTTCGTTGCACTTTCCGAGCCCGTAGGGTCACTTTTGAAGTGTTTTCTTGTACTTTTAAGCCACTCAGATACCCTACGGGCTCGGAAAGTGCAACGAAACCATCAAATTTTAGCTAGAAACTGTATTTTTGTCGATTTTTATTGAATTTGAACTATATTTCAACGTTTTTTGATGGTTCTGAGCCACCAAACACACTTAAAGCATGCAGAATCGACTCAGAATAGGAAAAGGAGACGTTTAGGTCAATTTTATGCATTCTGGCGTTCGTAGATACAAGAAAATTGTTAAAATTCTTCAGAAACGTCACTTTTGAAGTGTTTTCTTGTACTTTTAAGCCACTCAGATACCCTACGGGCTCGGAAAGTGCAACGAAACCATCAAATTTTAGCTAGAAACTGTATTTTTGTCGATTTTTATTGAATTTGAACTATATTTCAATGTTTTTTGATGGTTCTGAGCCACCAAACACACTTAAAGCATGCAGAATCGACTCAGAATAGGAAAAGGAGACGTTTAGGTCAATTTTATGCATTCTGGCGTTCGTAGATACAAGAAAACTGTTAAAATTCTTCAGAAACGTCACTTTTGAAGTGTTTTCTTGTACTTTTAAGCCACTCAGATACCCTACGGGCTCGGAAAGTGCAACGAAACCATCAAATTTTAGCTAGAAACTGTATTTTTGTCGATTTTTATTGAATTTGAACTATATTTCAACGTTTTTTGATGGTTCTGAGCCACCAAACACACTTAAAGCATGCAGAATCGACTCAGAATAGGAAAAGGAGACGTTTAGGTCAATTTTATGCATTCTGGCGTTCGTAGATACAAGAAAACTGTTAAAATTCTTCAGAAACGTCACTTTTGAAGTGTTTTCTTGTACTTTTAAGCCACTCAGATACCCTACGGGCTCGGAAAGTGCAACGAAACCATCAAATTTTAGCTAGAAACTGTATTTTTGTCGATTTTTATTGAATTTGAACTATATTTCAACGTTTTTTGATGGTTCTGAGCCACCAAACACACTTAAAGCATGCAGAATCGACTCAGAATAGGAAAAGGAGACGTTTAGGTCAATTTTATGCATTCTGGCGTTCGTAGATACAAGAAAACTGTTAAAATTCTTCAGAAACGTCACTTTTGAAGTGTTTTCTTGTACTTTTAAGCCACTCAGATACCCTACGGGCTCGGAAAGTGCAACGAAACCATCAAATTTTAGCTAGAAACTGTATTTTTGTCGATTTTTATTGAATTTGAACTATATTTCAACGTTTTTTGATGGTTCTGAGCCACCAAACACACTTAAAGCATGCAGAATCGACTCAGAATAGGAAAAGGAGACGTTTAGGTCAATTTTATGCATTCTGGCGTTCGTAGATACAAGAAAACTGTTAAAATTCTTCAGAAACGTCACTTTTGAAGTGTTTTCTTGTACTTTTAAGCCACTCAGATACCCTACGGGCTCGGAAAGTGCAACGAAACCATCAAATTTTAGCTAGAAACTGTATTTTTGTTGATTTTTATTGAATTTGAACTATATTTCAACGTTTTTTGATGGTTCTGAGCCACCAAACACACTTAAAGCATGCAGAATCGACTCAGAATAGGAAAAGGAGACGTTTAGGTCAATTTTATGCATTCTGGCGTTCGTAGATACAAGAAAACTGTTAAAATTCTTCAGAAACGTCACTTTTGAAGTGTTTTCTTGTACTTTTAAGCCACTCAGATACCCTACGGGCTCGGAAAGTGCAACGAAACCATCAAATTTTAGCTAGAAACTGTATTTTTGTCGATTTTTATTGAATTTGAACTATATTTCAACGTTTTTTGATGGTTCTGAGCCACCAAACACACTTAAAGCATGCAGAATCGACTCAGAATAGGAAAAGGAGACGTTTAGGTCAATTTTATGCATTCTGGCGTTCGTAGATACAAGAAAACTGTTAAAATTCTTCAGAAACGTCACTTTTGAAGTGTTTTCTTGTACTTTTAAGCCACTCAGATACCCTACGGGCTCGGAAAGTGCAACGAAACCATCAAATTTTAGCTAGAAACTGAATTTTTGTCGATTTTTATTGAATTTGAACTATATTTCAACGTTTTTTGATGGTTCTGAGCCACCAAACACACTTAAAGCATGCAGAATCGACTCAGAATAGGAAAAGGAGACGTTTAGGTCAATTTTATGCATTCTGTCGTTCGTAGATACAAGAAAACTGTTAAAATTCTTCAGAAACGTCACTTTTGAAGTGTTTTCTTGTACTTTTAAGCCACTCAGATACCCTACGGCTCGGAAAGTGCAACGAAACCATCAAATTTTAGCTAGAAACTGTATTTTTGTCGATTTTTATTGAATTTGAACTATATTTCAACGTTTTTTGATGGTTCTGAGCCACCAAACACACTTAAAGCATGCAGAATCGACTCAGAATGGGAAAAGGAGACGTTTAGGTCAATTTTATGCATTCTGGCGTTCGTAGATACAAGAAAACTGTTAAAATTCTTCAGAAACGTCACTTTTGAAGTGTTTTCTTGTACTTTTAAGCCACTCAGATACCCTACGGGCTCGGAAAGTGCAATGAAACCATCAAATTTTAGCTAGAAACTGTATTTTTGTCGATTTTTATTGAATTTGAACTATATTTCAACGTTTTTTGATGGTTCTGAGCCACCAAACACACTTAAAGCATGCAGAATCGACTCAGAATAGGAAAAGGAGACGTTTAGGTCAATTTTATGCATTCTGGCGTTCGTAGATACAAGAAAACTGTTAAAATTCTTCAGAAACGTCACTTTTGAAGTGTTTTCTTGTACTTTTAAGCCACTCAGATACCCTACGGGCTCGGAAAGTGCAACGAAACCATCAAATTTTAGCTAGAAACTGTATTTTTGTCGATTTTTATTGAATTTGAACTATATTTCAACGTTTTTTGATGGTTCTGAGCCACCAAACACACTTAAAGCATGCAGAATCGACTCAGAATAGGAAAAGGAGACGTTTAGGTCAATTTTATGCATTCTGGCGTTCGTAGATACAAGAAAACTGTTAGAATTCTTCAGAAACGTCACTTTTGAAGTGTTTTCTTGTACTTTTAAGCCACTCAGATACCCTACGGGCTCGGAAAGTGCAACGAAACCATCAAATTTTAGCTAGAAACTGAATTTTTGTCGATTTTTATTGAATTTGAACTATATTTCAACGTTTTTTGATGGTTCTGAGCCACCAAACACACTTAAAGCATGCAGAATCGACTCAGAATAGGAAAAGGAGACGTTTAGGTCAATTTTATGCATTCTGTCGTTCGTAGATACAAGAAAACTGTTAAAATTCTTCAGAAACGTCACTTTTGAAGTGTTTTCTTGTACTTTTAAGCCACTCAGATACCCTACGGCTCGGAAAGTGCAACGAAACCATCAAATTTTAGCTAGAAACTGTATTTTTGTCGATTTTTATTGAATTTGAACTATATTTCAACGTTTTTTGATGGTTCTGAGCCACCAAACACACTTAAAGCATGCAGAATCGACTCAGAATGGGAAAAGGAGACGTTTAGGTCAATTTTATGCATTCTGGCGTTCGTAGATACAAGAAAACTGTTAAAATTCTTCAGAAACGTCACTTTTGAAGTGTTTTCTTGTACTTTTAAGCCACTCAGATACCCTACGGGCTCGGAAAGTGCAATGAAACCATCAAATTTTAGCTAGAAACTGTATTTTTGTCGATTTTTATTGAATTTGAACTATATTTCAACGTTTTTTGATGGTTCTGAGCCACCAAACACACTTAAAGCATGCAGAATCGACTCAGAATAGGAAAAGGAGACGTTTAGGTCAATTTTATGCATTCTGGCGTTCGTAGATACAAGAAAACTGTTAAAATTCTTCAGAAACGTCACTTTTGAAGTGTTTTCTTGTACTTTTAAGCCACTCAGATACCCTACGGGCTCGGAAAGTGCAACGAAACCATCAAATTTTAGCTAGAAACTGTATTTTTGTCGATTTTTATTGAATTTGAACTATATTTCAACGTTTTTTGATGGTTCTGAGCCACCAAACACACTTAAAGCATGCAGAATCGACTCAGAATAGGAAAAGGAGACGTTTAGGTCAATTTTATGCATTCTGGCGTTCATAGATACAAGAAAACTGTTAAAATTCTTCAGAAACGTCACTTTTGAAGTGTTTTCTTGTACTTTTAAGCCACTCAGATACCTTACGGGCTCGGAAAGTGCAACGAAACCATAAAATTTTGGCTAGAAACTGTATTTTTGTCGATTTTTATTGAATTTGAACTATATTTCAACGTTTTTTGATGGTTCTGAGCCACCAAACACACTTAAAGCATGCAGAATCGACTCAGAATAGGAAAAGGAGACGTTTAGGTCAATTTTATGCATTCTGGCGTTCGTAGATACAAGAAAACTGTTAAAATTCTTCAGAAACGTCACTTTTGAAGTGTTTTCTTGTACTTTTAAGCCACTCAGATACCCTACGGGCTCGGAAAGTGCAACGAAAACCATCAAATTTTAGCTAGAAACTGTATTTTTGTCGATTTTTATTGAATTTGAACTATATTTCAACGTTTTTTGATGGTTCTGAGCCACCAAACACACTTAAAGCATGCAGAATCGACTCAGAATAGGAAAAGGAGACGTTTAGGTCAATTTTATGCATTCTAGCGTTCGTAGATACAAGAAAACTGTTAAAATTCTTCAGAAACGTCACTTTTGAAGTGTTTTCTTGTACTTTTAAGCCACTCAGATACCCTACGGGCTCGGAAAGTGCAACGAAACCATCAAATTTTAGCTAGAAACTGTATTTTTGTCGATTTTTATTGAATTTGAACTATATTTCAACGTTTTTTGATGGTTCTGAGCCACCAAACACACTTAAAGCATGCAGAATCGACTCAGAATAGGAAAAGGAGACGTTTAGGTCAATTTTATGCATTCTGGCGTTCGTAGATACAAGAAAACTGTTAAAATTCTTCAGAAACGTCACTTTTGAAGTGTTTTCTTGTACCTTTAAGCCACTCAGATACCCTACGGGCTCGGAAAGTGCAACGAAACCATCAAATTTTTGCTAGAAACTGTATTTTTGTCGATTTTTATTGAATTTGAACTATTTTTCAACGTTTTTTGATGGTTCTGAGCCACCAAACACACTTAAAGCATGCAGAATCGACTCAGAATAGGAAAAGGCGACGTTTAGGTCAATTTTATGCATTCTGGCGTTCGTAGATACAAGAAAACTGTTAAAATTCTTCAGAAACGTCACTTTTGAAGTGTTTTCTTGTACTTTTAAGCCACTCAGATACCCTACGGGCTCGGAAAGTGCAACGAAACCATCAAATTTTAGCTAGAAACTGTATTTTTGTCGATTTTTATTGAATTTGAACTATATTTCAACGTTTTTTGATGGTTCTGAGCCACCAAACACACTTAAAGCATGCAGAATCGACTCAGAATAGGAAAAGGAGACGTTTAGGTCAATTTTATGCATTCTGGCGTTCGTAGATACAAGAAAACTGTTAAAATTCTTCAGAAACGTCACTTTTGAAGTGTTTTCTTGTAATTTTAAGCCACTCAGATACCCAACGGGCTCGGAAAGTGCAACGAAACCATCAAATTTTAGCTAGATAAACACAGTTTCTAGTTAAAATTTGATGGTTTCGTTGCACTTTCCGAGCCCGTAGGGTATCTGAGTGGCTTAAAAGTACAAGAAAACACTTCAAAAGTGACGTTTCTGAAGAATTTTAACAGTTTTCTTGTATCTACGAACGCCAGAATGCATAAAATTGACCTAAAGGTCTCCTTTTCCTATTCTGAGTCGATTCTGCATGCTTTAAGTGTGTTTGGTGGCTCAGAACCATCAAAAAACGTTGAAATATAGTTCAAATTCAATAAAAATCGACAAAAATACAGTTTCTAGCTAAAATTTGATGGTTTCGTTGCACTTTCCGAGCCCGTAGGGTATCTGAGTGGCTTAAAAGTACAAGAAAACACTTCAAAAGTGACGTTTCTGAAGAATTTTAACAGTTTTCTTGTATCTACGAACGCCAGAATGCATAAAATTGACCTAAACGTCTCCTTTTCCTATTCTGAGTCGATTCTGCATGCTTTAAGTGTGTTTGGTGGCTCAGAACCATCAAAAAACGTTGAAATATAGTTCAAATTCAATAAAAATCGACAAAAATACAGTTTCTAGTTAAAATTTGATGGTTTCGTTGCACTTTCCGAGCCCGTAGGGTATCTGAGTGGCTTAAAAGTACAAGAAAACACTTCAAAAGTAACGTTTCTGAAGAATTTTAACAGTTTTCTTGTATCTACGAACGCCAGAATGCATAAAATTGACCTAAACGTCTCCTTTTCCTATTCTGAGTCGATTCTGCATGCTTTAAGTGTGTTTGGTGGCTCAGAACCATCAAAAAACGTTGAAATATAGTTCAAATTCAATAGAAATCGACAAAAATACAGTTTCTAGTTAAAATTTGATGGTTTCGTTGCACTTTCCGAGCCCGTAGGGTATCTGAGTGGCTTAAAAGTACAAGAAAACACTTCAAAAGTGACGTTTCTGAAGAATTTTAACAGTTTTCTTGTATCTACGAACGCCAGAATGCATAAAATTGACCTAAACGTCTCCTTTTCCTATTCTGAGTCGATTCTGCATGCTTTAAGTGTGTTTGGTGGCTCAGAACCATCAAAAAACGTTGAAATATAGTTCAAATTCAATAAAAATCGACAAAAATACAGTTTCTAGCTAAAATTTGATGGTTTCGTTGCACTTTCCGAGCCCGTAGGGTATCTGAGTGGCTTAAAAGTACAAGAAAACACTTCAAAAGTGACGTTTCTGAAGAATTTTAACAGTTTTCTTGTATCTACGAACGCCAGAATGCATAAAATTGACCTAAACGTCTCCTTTTCCTATTCTGAGTCGATTCTGCATGCTTTAAGTGTGTTTGGTGGCTCAGAACCATCAAAAAACGTTGAAATATAGTTCAAATTCAATAAAAATCGACAAAAATACAGTTTCTAGCTAAAATTTGATGGTTTAGTTGCACTTTCCGAGCCCGTAGGGTATCTGAGTGGCTTAAAAGTACAAGAAAACACTTCAAAAGTGACGTTTCTGAAGAATTTTAACAGTTTTCTTGTATCTACGAACGCCAGAATGCATAAAATTGACCTAAACGTCTCCTTTTCCTATTCTGAGTCGATTCTGCATGCTTTAAGTGTGTTTGGTGGCTCAGAACCATCAAAAAACGTCGAAATATAGTGCAAATTCAATAAAAATCGACAAAAATACAGTTTCTAGCTAAAATTTGATGGTTTCGTTGCACTTTCCGAGCCCGTAGGGTATCTGAGTGGCTTAAAAGTACAAGAAAACACTTCAAAAGTGACGTTTCTGAAGAATTTTAACAGTTTTCTTGTATCTACGAACGCCAGAATGCATAAAATTGACCTAAACGTCTCCTTTTCCTATTCTGAGTCGATTCTGCATGCTTTAAGTGTGTTTGGTGGCTCAGAACCATCAAAAAACGTTGAAATATAGTTCAAATTCAATAAAAATTGACAAAAGTACAGTTTCTAGCAAAAATTTGATGGTTTCGTTGCACTTTCCGAGCCCGTAGTGTATCTGAGTGGCTTAAAATTACAAGAAAACACTTCAAAAGTGACGTTTCTGAAGAATTTTAACAGTTTTCTTGTATCTACGAACGCCAGAATGCATAAAATTGACCTAAACGTCTCCTTTTCCTATTCTGAGTCGATTCTGCATGCTTTAAGTGTGTTTGGTGGCTCAGAACCATCAAAAAACGTTGAAATATAGTTCAAATTCAATAAAAATTGACAAAAATACAGTTTCTAGCTAAAATTTGATGGTTTCGTTGCACTTTCCGAGCCCGTAGGGTATCTGAGTGGCTTAAAAGTACAAGAAAACACTTCAAAAGTGACGTTTCTGAAGAATTTTAACAGTTTTCTTGTATCTACGAACGCCAGAATGCATAAAATTGACCTAAACGTCTCCTTTTCCTATTCTGAGTCGATTCTGCATGCTTTAAGTGTGTTTGGTGGCTCAGAACCATCAAAAAACGTTGAAATATAGTTCAAATTCAATAAAAATCGACAAAAATACAGTTTCTAGCTAAAATTTGATGGTTTCGTTGCACTTTCCGAGCCCGTAGGGTATCTGAGTGGCTTAAAAGTACAAGAAAACACTTCAAAAGTGACGTTTCTGAAGAATTTTAACAGTTTTCTTGTATCTACGAACGCCAGAATGCATAAAATTGACCTAAACGTCTCCTTTTCCTATTCTGAGTCGATTCTGCATGCTTTAAGTGTGTTTGGTGGCTCAGAACCATCAAAAAACGTTGAAATATAGTTCAAATTCAATAAAAATCGACAAAAATACAGTTTCTAGCTAAAATTTGATGGTTTCGTTGCACTTTCCGAGCCCGTAGGGTATCTGAGTGGCTTAAAAGTACAAGAAAACACTTCAAAAGTGACGTTTCTGAAGAATTTTAACAGTTTTCTTGTATCTACGAACGCCAGAATGCATAAAATTGACCTAAACGTCTCCTTTTCCTATTCTGAGTCGATTCTGCATGCTTTAAGTGTGTTTGGTGACTCAGAACCATCAAAAAACGTTGAAATATAGTTCAAATTCAATAAAAATCGACAAAAATACAGTTTCTAGCTAAAATTTGATGGTTTCGTTGCACTTTCCGAGCCCGTAGGGTATCTGAGTGGCTTAAAAGTACAAGAAAACACTTCAAAAGTGACGTTTCTGAAGAATTTTAACAGTTTTCTTGTATCTACGAACGCCAGAATGCATAAAATTGACCCCAAACGTCTCCTTTTCCTATTCTGAGTCGATTCTGCATGCTTTAAGTGTGTTTGGAGGCTCAGAACCATCAAAAAACGTTGAAATATAGTTCAAATTCAATAAAAATCGACAAAAATACAGTTTCTAGCTAAAATTTGATGGTTTCGTTGCACTTTCCGAGCCCGTAGGGTATCTGAGTGGCTTAAAAGTACAAGAAAACACTTCAAAAGTGACGTTTCTGAAGAATTTTAACAGTTTTCTTGTATCTACGAACACCAGAATGCATAAAATTGACCTAAACGTCTCCTTTTCCTATTCTGAGTCGATTCTGCATGCTTTAAGTGTGTTTGGTGGCTCAGAACCATCAAAAAACGTTGAAATATAGTTCAAATTCAATAAAAATCGACAAAAATACAGTTTCTAGCTAAAATTTGATGGTTTCGTTGCACTTTCCGAGCCCGTAGGGTATCTGAGTGGCTTAAAAGTACAAGAAAACACTTCAAAAGTGACGTTTCTGAAGAATTTTAACAGTTTTCTTGTATCTACGAACGCCAGAATGCATAAAATTGACCTAAACGTCTCCTTTTCCTATTCTGAGTCGATTCTGCATGCTTTAAGTGTGTTTGGTGGCTCAGAACCATCAAAAAACGTTGAAATATAGTTCAAATTCAATAAAAATCGACAAAAATACAGTTTCTAGCTAAAATTTGATGGTTTCGTTGCATTTTCCGAGCCCGTAGGGTATCTGAGTGGCTTAAAAGTACAAGAAAACACTTCAAAAGTGACGTTTCTGAAGAATTTTAACAGTTTTCTTGTATCTACGAACGCCAGAATGCATAAAATTGACCTAGACGTCTCCTTTTCCTATTCTGAGTCGATTCTGCATGCTTTAAGTGTGTTTGGTGGCTCAGAACCATCAAAAAACGTTGAAATATTGTTCAAATTCAATAAAAATCGACAAAAATACAGTTTCTAGCTAAAATTTGATGGTTTCGTTGCACTTTCCGAGCCCGCAGGGTATCTGAGTGGCTTAAAAGTACAAGAAAACACTTCAAAAGTGACGTTTCTGAAGAATTTTAACAGTTTTCTTGTATCTACGAACGCCAGAATGCATAAAATTGACCTAAACGTCTCCTTTTCCTATTCTGAGTCGATTCTGCATGCTTTAAGTGTGTTTGGTGGCTCAGAACCATCAAAAAACTTTGAAATATAGTTCAAATTCAATAAAAATCGACAAAAATACAGTTTCCAGCTAAAATTTGATGGTTTCGTTGCACTTTCCGAGCCCGTAGGGTATCTGAATGGCTTAAAAGTACAAGAAAACACTTCAAAAGTGACGTTTCTGAAGAATTTTAACAGTTTTCTTGTATCTACGAACGCAGAATGCATAAAATTGACCTAAACGTCTCCTTTTCCTATTCTGAGTCGATTCTGCATGCTTTAAGTGTGTTTGGTGGCTCAGAACCCTCAAAAAACGTTGAAATATAGTTCAAATTCAATAAAAATCGACAAAAATACAGTTTCTAGCTAAAATTTGATGGTTTCGTTGCACTTTCCGAGCCCGTAGGGTATCTGAGTGGCTTAAAAGTACAAGAAAACACTTCAAAAGTGACGTTTCTGAAGAATTTTAACAGTTTTCTTGTATCTACGAACGCCAGAATGCATAAAATTGACCTAAACGTCTCCTTTTCCTATTCTGAGTCGATTCTGCATGCTTTAAGTGTGTTTGGTGGCTCAGAACCATCAAAAAACGTTGAAATATAGTTCAAATTCAATAAAAATCGACAAAAATACAGTTTCTAGCTAAAATTTGATGGTTTCGTTGCACTTTCCGAGCCCGTAGGGTATCTGAGTGGCTTAAAAGTACAAGAAAACACTTCAAAAGTGACGTTTCTGAAGAATTTTGACAGTTTTCTTGTATCTACGAACGCCAGAATGCATAAAATTGACCTAAACGTCTCCTTTTCCTATTCTGAGTCGATTCTGCATGCTTTAAGTGTGTTTGGTGGCTCAGAACCATCAAAAAAAGTTGAAATATAGTTCAAATTCAATAAAAATCGACAAAAATACAGTTTCTAGCTAAAATTTTATGGTTTCGTTGCACTTTCCGAGCCCGTAGGGTATCTGAGTGGCTTAAAAGTACAAGAAAACACTTCAAAAGTGACGTTTCTGAAGAATTTTAACAGTTTTCTTGTATCTACGAACGCCAGAATGCATAAAATTGACCTAAACGTCTCCTTTTCCTATTCTGAGTCGATTCTGCATGCTTTAAGTGTGTTTGGTGGCTCAGAACCATCAAAAAACGTTGAAATATAGTTCAAATTCAATAAAAATCGACAAAAATACAGTTTCTAGCTAAAATTTGATGGTTTCGTTGCACTTTCCGAGCCCGTAGGGTATCTGAGTGGCTTAAAAGTACAAGAAAACACTTCAAAAGTGACGTTTCTGAAGAATTTTGACAGTTTTCTTGTATCTACGAACGCCAGAATGCATAAAATTGACCTAAACGTCTCCTTTTCCTATTCTGAGTCGATTCTGCATGCTTTAAGTGTGTTTGGTGGCTCAGAACCATCAAAAAAAGTTGAAATATAGTTCAAATTCAATAAAAATCGACAAAAATACAGTTTCTAGCTAAAATTTGATGGTTTCGTTGCACTTTCCGAGCCCGTAGGGCATCTGAGTGGCTTAAAAGTACAAGAAAACACTTCAAAAGTGACGTTTCTGAAGAATTTTAACAGTTTTCTTGTATCTACGAACGCCAGAATGCATAAAATTGACCTAAACGTCTCCTTTTCCTATTCTGAGTCGATTCTGCATGCTTTAAGTGTGTTTGGTGGCTCAGAACCATCAAAAAACATTGAAATATAGTTCAAATTCAATAAAAATCGACAAAAATACAGTTTCTAGCTAAAATTTGATGGTTTCGTTGCACTTTCCGAGCCCGTAGGGTATCTGAGTGGCTTAAAAGTACAAGAAAACACTTCAAAAGTGACGTTTCTGAAGAATTTTAACAGTTTTCTTGTATCTACGAACGCCAGAATGCATAAAATTGACCTAAACGTCTCCTTTTCCTATTCTGAGTCGATTCTGCATGCTTTAAGTGTGTTTGGTGGCTCAGAACCATCAAAAAACTTTGAAATATAGTTCAAATTCAATAAAAATCGACAAAAATACAGTTTCTAGCTAAAATTTGATGGTTTCGTTGCACTTTCCGAGCCCGTAGGGTATCTGAGTGGCTTAAAAGTACAAGAAAACACTTCAAAAGTGACGTTTCTGAAGAATTTTAACAGTTTTCTTGTATCTACGAACGCCAGAATGCATAAAATTGACCTAAACGTCTCCTTTTCCTATTCTGAGTCGATTCTGCATGCTTTAAGTGTGTTTGGTGGCTCAGAACCATCAAAAAACGTTGAAATATAGTTCAAATTCAATAAAAATCGACAAAAATACAGTTTCTAGCTAAAATTTGATGATTTCGTTGCACTTTCCGAGCCCGTAGGGTATCTGAGTGGCTTAAAAGTACAAGAAAACACTTCAAAAGTGACGTTTCTGAAGAATTTTAACAGTTTTCTTGTATCTACGAACGCCAGAATGCATAAAATTGACCTAAACGTCTCCTTTTCCTATTCTGAGTCGATTCTGCATGCTTTAAGTGTGTTTGGTGGCTCAGAACCATCTAAAAACGTTGAAATATAGTTCAAATTCAATAAAAATCCACAAAAATACAGTTTCTAGCTAAAATTTGATGGTTTCGTTGCACTTTCCGAGCCCGTAGGGTATCTGAGTGGCTTAAAAGTACAAGAAAACACTTCAAAAGTGACGTTTCTGAAGAATTTTAACAGTTTTCTTGTATCTACGAACGCCAGAATGCATAAAATTGACCTAAACGTCTCCTTTTCCTATTCTGAGTCGATTCTGCATGCTTTAAGTGTGTTTGGTGGCTCAGAACCCTCAAAAAACGTTGAAATATAGTTCAAATTCAATAAAAATCGACAAAAATACAGTTTCTAGCTAAAATTTGATGGTTTCGTTGCACTTTCCGAGCCCGTAGGGTATCTGAGTGGCTTAAAAGTACAAGAAAACACTTCAAAAGTGACGTTTCTGAAGAATTTTAACAGTTTTCTTGTATCTACGAACGCCAGAATGCATAAAATTGACCTAAACGTCTCCTTTTCCTATTCTGAGTCGATTCTGCATGCTTTAAGTGTGTTTGGTGGCTCAGAACCATCAAAAAACGTTGAAATATAGTTCAAATTCAATAAAAATCGACAAAAATACAGTTTCTAGCTAAAATTTGATGGTTTCGTTGCACTTTCCGAGCCCGTAGGGTATCTGAGTGGCTTAAAAGTACAAGAAAACACTTCAAAAGTGACGTTTCTGAAGAATTTTAACAGTTTTCTTGTATCTACGAACGCCAGAATGCATAAAATTGACCTAAACGTCTCCTTTTCCTATTCTGAGTCGATTCTGCATGTTTTAAGTGTGTTTGGTGGCTCAGAACCATCAAAAAACGTTGAAATATAGTTCAAATTCAATAAAAATCGACAAAAATACAGTTTCTAGCTAAAATTTGATGGTTTCGTTGCACTTTCCGAGCCCGTAGGGTATCTGAGTGGCTTAAAAGTACAAGAAAACACTTCTAAAGTGACGTTTCTGAAGAATTTTAACAGTTTTCTTGTATCTACGAACGCCAGAATGCATAAAATTGACCTAAACGTCTCCTTTTCCTATTCTGAGTCGATTCTGCATGCTTTAAGTGTGTTTGGTGGCTCAGAACCATCAAAAAACGTTGAAATATAGTTCAAATTCAATAAAAATCGACAAAAATACAGTTTCTAGCTAAAATTTGATGGTTTCGTTGCACTTTCCGAGCCCGTAGGGTATCTGAGTGGCTTAAAAGTACAAGAAAACACTTCAAAAGTGACGTTTCTGAAGAATTTTAACAGTTTTCTTGTATCTACGAACGCCAGAATGCATAAAATTGACCTAAACGTCTCCTTTTCCTATTCTGAGTCGATTCTGCATGCTTTAAGTGTGTTTGGTGGCTCAGAACCATCAAAAAACGTTGAAATATAGTTCAAATTCAATAAAAATCGACAAAAATACAGTTTCTAGCTAAAATTTGATGGTTTCGTTGCACTTTCCGAGCCCGTAGGGTATCTGAGTGGCTTAAAAGTACAAGAAAACACTTCAAAAGTGAAGTTTCTGAAGAATTTTAACAGTTTTCTTGTATCTACGAACGCCAGAATGCATAAAATTGACCTAAACGTCTCCTTTTCCTATTCTGAGTCGATTCTGCATGCTTTAAGTGTGTTTGGTGGCTCAGAACCATCAAAAAACGTTGAAATATAGTTCAAATTCAATAAAAATCGACAAAAATACAGTTTCTAGCTAAAATTTGATGGTTTCTATATCTATATCTATATTTCAACGTTTTTTGATGGTTCTGAGCCACCAAACACACTTAAAGCATGCAGAATCGACTCAGAATAGGAAAAGGAGATGTTTAGGTCAATTTTATGCATTCTGGCGTTCGTAGATACAAGAAAACTGTTAAAATTCTTCAGAAACGTCACTTTTGAAGTGTTTTCTTGTACTTTTAAGCCACTCAGATACCCTACGGGCTCGGAAAGTGCAACGAAACCATCAAATTTTAGCTAGAAACTGTATTTTTGTCGATTTTTATTGAATTTGAACTATATTTCAACGTTTTTTGATGGTTCTGAGCCACCAAACACACTTAAAGCATGCAGAATCGACTCAGAATAGGAAAAGGAGACGTTTAGGTCAATTTTATGCATTCTGGCGTTCGTAGATACAAGAAAACTGTTAAAATTCTTCAGAAACGTCACTTTTGAAGTGTTTTCTTGTACTTTTAAGCCACTCAGATACCCTACGGGCTCGGAAAGTGCAACGAAACCATCAAATTTTAGCTAGAAACTGTATTTTTGTCGATTTTTATTGAATTTGAACTATATTTCAACGTTTTTTGATGGTTCTGAGCCACCAAACACACTTAAAGCATGCAAAATCGACTCAGAATAGGAAAAGGAGACGTTTAGGTCAATTTTATGCATTCTGGCGTTCGTAGATACAAGAAAACAGTTAAAATTCTTCAGAAACGTCACTTTTGAAGTGTTTTCTTGTACTTTTAAGCCACTCAGATACCCTACGGGCTCGGAAAGTGCAACGAAACCATCAAATTTTAGCTAGAAACTGTATTTTTGTCGATTTTTATTGAATTTGAACTATATTTCAACGTTTTTTGATGGTTCTGAGCCACCAAACACACTTAAAGCATGCAGAATCGACTCAGAATAGGAAAAGGAGACGTTTAGGTCAATTTTATGCATTCTGGCGTTCGTAGATACAAGAAAACTGTTAAAATTCTTCAGAAACATCACTTTTGAAGTGTTTTCTTGTACTTTTAAGCCACTCAGATACCCTACGAGCTCGGAAAGTGCAACGAAACCTTCAAATTTTAGCTAGAAACTGTATTTTTGTCGATTTTTATTGAATTTGAACTATATTTCTACGTTTTTTGATGGTTCTGAGCCACCAAACACACTTAAAGCATGCAGAATCGACTCAGAATAGGAAAAGGAGACGTTTAGGTCAATTTTATGCATTCTGGCGTTCGTAGATACAAGAAAACTGTTAAAATTCTTCAGAAACGTCACTTTTGAAGTGTTTTCTTGTACTTTTAAGCCACTCAGATACCCTACGGGCTCGGAAAGTGCAACGAAACCATCAAATTTTAGCTAGAAACTGTATTTTTGTCGATTTTTATTGAATTTGAACTATATTTCAACGTTTTTTGATGGTTCTGAGCCACCAAACACACTTAAAGCATGCAAAATCGACTCAGAATAGGAAAAGGAGACGTTTAGGTCAATTTTATGCATTCTGGCGTTCGTAGATACAAGAAAACAGTTAAAATTCTTCAGAAACGTCACTTTTGAAGTGTTTTCTTGTACTTTTAAGCCACTCAGATACCCTACGGGCTCGGAAAGTGCAACGAAACCATCAAATTTTAGCTAGAAACTGTATTTTTGTCGATTTTTATTGAATTTGAACTATATTTCAACGTTTTTTGATGGTTCTGAGCCACCAAACACACTTAAAGCATGCAGAATCGACTCAGAATAGGAAAAGGAGACGTTTAGGTCAATTTTATGCATTCTGGCGTTCGTAGATACAAGAAAACTGTTAAAATTCTTCAGAAACATCACTTTTGAAGTGTTTTCTTGTACTTTTAAGCCACTCAGATACCCTACGAGCTCGGAAAGTGCAACGAAACCTTCAAATTTTAGCTAGAAACTGTATTTTTGTCGATTTTTATTGAATTTGAACTATATTTCTACGTTTTTTGATGGTTCTGAGCCACCAAACACACTTAAAGCATGCAGAATCGACTCAGAATAGGAAAAGGAGACGTTTAGGTCAATTTTATGCATTCTGGCGTTCGTAGATACAAGAAAACTGTTAAAATTCTTCAGAAACGTCACTTTTGAAGTGTTTTCTTGTACTTTTAAGCCACTCAGATACCCTACGGGCTCGGAAAGTGCAACGAAACCATCAAATTTTAGCTAGAAACTGTATTTTTGTCGATTTTTATTGAATTTGAACTATATTTCAACGTTTTTTGATGGTTCTGAGCCACCAAACACACTTAAAGCATGCAGAATCGACTCAGAATAGGAAAAGGAGACGTTTAGGTCAATTTTATGCATTCTGGCGTTCGTAGATACAAGAAAACTGTTAAAATTTTTCATAAAAGTCACTTTTGAAGTGTTTTCTTGTACTTTTAAGCCACTCAGATACCCTACGGGCTCGGAAAGTGCAACGAAACCATCAAATTTTAGCTAGAAACTGTATTTTTGTCGATTTTTATTGAATTTGAACTATATTTCAACGTTTTTTGATGGTTCTGAGCCACCAAACACACTTAAAGCATGCAGAATCGACTCAGAATAGGAAAAGGAGACGTTTAGGTCAATTTTATGCATTCTGGCGTTCGTAAATACAAGAAAACTGTTAAAATTCTTCAGAAACGTCACTTTTGAAGTGTTTTCTTGTACTTTTAAGCCACTCAGATTTTGAGTCGATTCTGCATGCTTTAAGTGTGTTTGGTGGCTCAGAACCATCAAAAAACGTTGAAATATAGTTGAAATTCAATAAAAATCGACAAAAATACAGTTTCTAGCTAAAATTTGATGGTTTCGTTGCACTTTCCGAGCCCGTAGGGTATCTGAGTGGCTTAAAAGTACAAGAAAACACTTCAAAAGTGACGTTTCTGAAGAATTTTAACAGTTTTCTTGTATCTACGAACGCCAGAATGCATAAAATTGACCTAAACGTCTCCTTTTCCTATTCTGAGTCGATTCTGCATGCTTTAAGTGTGTTTGGTGGCTCAGAACCATCAAAAAACGTTGAAATATAGTTCAAATTCAATAAAAATCGACAAAAATACAGTTTCTAGTTAAAATTTGATGGTTTCGTTGCACTTTCCGAGCCCGTAGGGTATCTGAGTGGCTTAAAAGTACAAGAAAACACTTCAAAAGTGACGTTTCTGAAGAATTTTAACAGTTTTCTTGTATCTACGAACGCCAGGATGCATAAAATTGACCTAAACGTCTCCTTTTCCTATTCTGAGTCGATTCTGCATGCTTTAAGTGTGTTTGGTGGCTCAGAACCATCAAAAAACGTTGAAATATAGTTCAAATTCAATAAAAATCGACAAAAATACAGTTTCTGGCTAAAATTTGATGGTTTCGTTGCACTTTCCGAGCCCGTAGGGTATCTGAGTGGCTTAAAAGTACAAGAAAACACTTCAAAAGTGACGTTTCTGAAGAATTTTAACAGTTTTCTTGTATCTACGAACGCCAGAATGCATAAAATTGACCTAAACGTCTCCTTTTCCTATTCTGAGTCGATTCTGCATGCTTTAAGTGTGTTTGGTGGCTCAGAACCATCAAAAAACGTTGAAATATAGTTCAAATTCAATAAAAATCGACAAAAATACAGTTTCTAGCTAAAATTTGATGGTTTCGTTGCACTTTCCGAGCCCGTAGGGTATCTGAGTGGCTTAAAAGTACAAGAAAACATTTCAAAAGTGACGTTTCTGAAGAATTTTAACAGTTTTCTTGTATCTACGAACGCGAGAATGCATAAAATTGACCTAAACGTCTCCTTTTCCTATTCTGAGTCGATTCTGCATGCTTTAAGTGTGTTTGGTGGCTCAGAACCATCAAAAAACGTTGAAATATAGTTCAAATTCAATAAAAATCGACAAAAATACAGTTTCTAGTTAAAATTTTATGGTTTCGTTGCACTTTCCGAGCCCGTAGGGTATCTGAGTGGCTTAAAAGTACAAGAAAACACTTCAAAAGTGACGTTTCTGAAGAATTTTAACAGTTTTCTTGTATCTACGAACGCCAGAATGCATAAAATTGACCTAAACGTCTCCTTTTCCTATTCTGAGT